>NW_026712376.1:2562783-2592783 GCF_030504385.1 Musca domestica | reverse complement strand
AACCCTATTGAAATTGGAGATAATCGGTAAAAATATAGATATAGCTCCACATTAGAATCACATTCTGAGTCGATTTATGCATGTCCGTCCGTCTGTCCATGTATTCTTGTGAACAAAATGCAGGTCGCATTTATTATCCGATTGAGATGAAATCTTCCAAACAACATTTGTTTGGCCCAAGGACGAACCCTATTGAAATTGGAGATAATCGGTAAAAATATAGATATAGCTCCCATATATATCTTTGTCCGATTTGCCTTTTATTGTGCACCAAACATGTAATATCAGCCCGAATAGTATGTAGTTTTGAACATACAACCAAATTAGAACTGAAAATAAGTATGCCAAATTTGATCGAAATCGGTTCAGATATAGCTATAACTATATATATTGTTCATCCGATTTGTTATTTTTGTCCTCCGCCAACCCACTTTATTGTATTTCAAAATATTAACTGCAGTCCTCAGCCGATCTCACTTGTATTTGCAGATTAAAGTTCCCCCACAAAAGGTCGCAATTTTGTAATAACATATATTTTACTGAAGAGAAACAGAAAGCATAATCCAATTTTGCTCCAACTTTTCAAATTGTAGTATTTGCATCGGTGCCAGATCTGGTGCGAACAATATCAGTCCACTCCATCAAGTACCTCCCACACAAAGGGTCAACATTTTGAACAATTATAACTATTTTAAGATGTGATGTTATAGTCCGATTGTTTTCACATTACACACATCACAATAGTTTTGAATATCCATGAAGCTCATAAAACGAGAAATTAACATTCGATTCCATTCAGACTTGGTACATATCAATATTTCCATCAACACATAAATAAAACAAGTAAGCAAAGGCTATAGACGCGCGGGACCGACCATGTGATACCCTACAACACTACATATATTAGAAGCACCCTTATGTCCAAATCCATTTTAGAAGACTCCGCATTTGAAATTATGTCATAGAACATTACCCACATATTATCCTTATCTTTTGTCCAGGAGCATTTGCCTAATATTTAGGCACTCCGTCTGTTGTTAGCTGTTGTGGTCATTTTACAGCTAAGTATAATCCAATGGTCATCCGAACTGCTAGACTTCTTTCTTGTCCTTAACCCTCTTCTCAGGCAAATATCCTTGTCGATTGGTTTCAATTGTGTGATCAGGAAAATGTTTCTGTTTTTGGTTCGTTTGAACCGATCATCTCCAAATACAGGAGGTTCCACTGTATTGTCAAATTTCGACTGATCTTCTCTATAATATTCGACTATATTCTTCAACGAAATCAGCATAAAAAGTTTGCCTGAAGTTCGCCTTTTGTGCATTTTGGATTTCGCCTGTAAGTTATTTTCAGCGTTTCGGTAAAATGGAAATGGTAGTATTTTTTCACACAAAAGTAGTGGTCCATTCAACCCGCAGTCCTAAACTTTAACTTCATGCGAGATTTCGTGTCATTTGCTTTCTATTTGTGACCTTTAAAACGGCTGCAAAATCAGGAAAATTTTTAGTTGTTGGTCCATTTCAATGCCTAAATATATATTGCGGACATCTTTAAAAACAATAGGCCCAGAGCTTCTGGGCCTAACCCTACCCTTATGAAAATTTTCGTGAGGATAGGACGATAATTGCAATCTGAATATAATTACCCCAACCTGTGTTGTAAGGTGAAAAAATATTACAAAATGTATTATAAGTCAAATTGGAAAAATCGCATGCGATAAAAAAATATAAAAAAAATTAAAAAATGTCACGAAATACTACAAAATCTATATTAACATCATTTTCTTATGCATTTTTATTAGATTTTATTCTTTTGTGCCACAAGGGCATTCTGAATTGACAAAATTTGTCAAAATCGGTCCAGCCGTTTTTGAGATATAAGCAATCTAACAAACATCCCCTTCCTTTGTAAATACACATTTTATATATTTCGCTATATGTATCCGATATATTTACTATCGACATCTACGAAACGGTCAGGATTGACCTGTTCGTCAATTTATGATTTCGCCGGGACTAAAAATATTCGCGGTTTAATGAAAAATTTGATTTTTATTTAACACAAATTTTGTGGTCTATTTCACCCACTAAATATTACCGGATGACCATTAAAATTGGAAGGCTTCTGCCCAGCCCTAAGTTCTAGCGTCATGCTAACTTTCGCGTCGTTTGGTCGTTAATAGTGATCTGTAGAGCAACTGCAAAATCATACAATTTTGCAGTTTTTGGTCCATTTCAACCCCTAAATATTATGCGATCAAAAGCAATAGAGTTATATTCTGACCCTAACCCCACCAACATTTTCCATTTCGTGAGAATCGGGCCATAATTGCAACCTGTAGAGTGATTACAAATTAACATGGACAGACGGACGGACATACATAGCTAGATCGACTCAGCTCGGCGAGCTAGGAAGATTCATATATGCTTTCCTATGTGGGAAATCAATATTTCGAGGTGTTACATAATTTTTGGTCCAATGAAACTTATAATACCCCCAACATATAGTGTTGTAGGGTATAAAAACCATAAAAATGGTAGTGATCGGTCTACTCCTTCTTGTACCTTCCTCACAGTGGTCAAAGTTTTGAATAACCAAATCGATTAGAAAGTCCGAAATAAGCATCCGGTTCTCTGCAAATTTCATACATGTAATTTCGCTCTCCTTCTGGAATCGTGGAATTTGCACGAAAATTTACATGGCTTCGCGGCTCCGGTAGAAAAAGATGACCCTTTTGCACAACCAGATATAATTATTTTAAGAATAATATTGGCCAAAATACTTGGAATGTTCTTCTAGCGATCGTAGTTGCCCGAAAAATAATTTGTTTTTGAGATCTATGAGGATTGCTCGAAGAGAAAGAGAGAGAGAGACGAATAGGACTATATTGTCATAGGATTAAAGATTTGAACATCTTTGAGGCCTCCTTCCATGGTACAAGAATATAGGTAGATGCATCAACTCTTGGAAACATTAATATGTCAAATTTTTTTAAGTGCTTTGTCAAAAATAAGTCGATTTTTATATGTTTTCTTGTACGACGCAAATCGGAGGTTGTAATGATATGTATTTTTCAACAATTTTTACAAATTTCAATAATTTTTCATTCACGATTTTCAATATCAAAATCGGTTTAACAGTTCATTGTTCCAGCAGCTGTGTCGATGCGACTACCTGTATTCTTCTACCATGCCTCCTATAAGATGTTGCAAAATTAATTACCCTCTATCATGGTTCTCATAGTACATTCTGAAGTATCGCTAAAATGTGGCAACACTACACAAAAATATAAAAACCATGTAGATATCTTCCGCAAGACAAAGAAAACCATGGTCTATTATGATCAAGGCACTCCAGCGACAAACAGACAACCTCAGACGCGTACATGAAGTACCAAATGTATATATGTATAGCAGACAACCAGCTAACCACATTGTGTGCCACCTTGCCAACGGAAAACAAAAATAAAAAAACAGCAACTACAGTTGTTGCAAAGTATGAACATAACTGTCAAAACTAGTTCAGTTTGTAGTAGTAGTTGCCAAGATGGGGTTTAATTTCGGTTTTGTAGGTTACTTGCTTACAAGCTGCACATACAGATACGTATGTATTACATGTATACATTTAGGATATGTATATATGTACACATATCCATATCCTAGGCACACACATATATAGGAATTTGACTTTCATTCTTCTGCATGAAGTGTGAGTGTGAAATCAGGCGAGAGCCACCGAATCCAATGACTGCATTAAAACTAAAATAAAATAAGGGCTGTGGATTTAAACCAAGTTTTTTTCCTAGTAATTGTCGTCATTATCTTAGCGACTAACAGTAAAAAAGAAAATGAAAACACCATCTCGAACATGACCACCCGTTGGCTTTCGTACAAAAATCATCGTCATCACCACCACCACCACCAGCGGTATGGTGTTGGCGATGTTTCCTGTTTTTGCGGTAGACATCGCCATTCGTAAATCCCAATACCCTGACATGTTAAATTTAACAGGCGGCTTCCAAAAGCACAACTACACATACACATATATACTACGTTGGATCTTCAGCTCCATGTGATAGTAGTCACCATGCACCGTCATTATTTCTTCCACATTTTCACCACGCTTGCGAAACGATGATGTTGACATTTAATATCAAAATAATGCGTGGCTGGCAACCGTCGTAATGTTAAAAATCTGGGTAAGTGGTTATTAAAAAAAGAAAAAAACAAATATATATTCCACATATTTATGTACATTTTTGCAACGTCACTGTCGGAAGTGTTACGAAGGAAGGTACACTTGTTATGAAACAGACACATGTAAAATGTACCACTGCTGCACAGCTACTACTGTGAGCCCTTTAGATACATAAAATATTATGTTGTACTAGATAATCATGTTTCAAATCCAGAAGGGAGGTGAAACAAGGACTGCAACAAGGACAACGTAACCATGTTTAAAAAAGGATTGACTCGCACACAGAAATAAAGCAATACTAAGCTTTTAATTGGGACATTGCACATTTTTTATAACAATTTAAAGACATTGGATTGGTCTTAGCTTAAACAAGAAACAATATTTGGCCGCGACGAATATCCTCCACCGTAAGGAAAAATAAAACATTTGTCGCGATACGGTATTTCAGAGAGATTCAATTCCAACTAAACCGACAGTTAAATGTTATGTAAATTATCTCCGCTACTTTGTGTGCGGAATAAGGAATTTACATTAAGTGGATTTATGTTAAGAGAACTTTTAAACCAAATAGAATGCATTAAATAAAAGACCACAATTCATTTATATTTAATTATAAATTGGATGACTAATTTCAGTACACATTTTTTAAGAATTCCAGCTCAATTCTTTACCCCAAATTTTATTCCATTCAGTAATTTTTTAGTGTACATTGTGAGATAAAAAACTTCAAAGAAGTCATAATTTTTACAATTTGTTTTTAAATTTAATTGAATAAAAGCAAAAATAGCATCAAATTTTAGAACAAATTTTGGAAGAACATTTTGTATTGTGTCTAGGATGGTTGGTATTGAAAATGAGATATATCAGTTCACGTTTTGTTATAGTCGCCATATAACGGTGCTTCCTGATATTCGGCATTATTATGATTTTAGCCACATTTTTTCATGGATTTGTCTAAAAATTGATATTTGTAGGTCATAATGGGTTCTAGCACTGGTGGAGGAACATTGTACTTATAGATCTACGTTTTTGGATAGCTCCATACAAGAGTAACTCGATATTCGGTATTTTGATGATTTTTGCAAGATTTTTGTAACGTATTTGTCTAAAAATTGGTATTTGTGGGTCATAATTTGTTCTAGCTCCAGTGGCGGAACATTGTATGTATAAGTCCACGTTTTCGTATAGCACCCATATAACGGCACCTCTCTATATTCTGTATTTGTATGATTTCTGCCACAGTTTTCCACGAATTTTTATTAGTTCTAAATGTAATATTTTTAGTTCTAAATGGGATCTCGCTCCGGTGGCAGACCATTGAATGTCTAGGTCCATGTTTAATTATAGCGCACATATAACGGTATCCACCGATATTCGGTATTTTTATAATCCTAGTCACATTTACCCACGAAACCCTTCAGTTTGTCAATCCTACACAACATCGAGGATGCTCACTCCAATGGTGCTGAGTACTGTTGGAATGTCCAAAGTATGCGGCTAAAATTTTTGCGTGCCCAAGGCTTTAAAACACCCTCCAGAATATTTTTGCAATAATATTCGGCATTTATTCTGATGCCACGGTCGATTAATATGAGCGGAGAGCGACCATCGGCTGTTATGGCGGCCCACACCATGGCCGCCGCTTGAGTTCTGGTGGCCAACCGAAGATGCACATTTTCAGCTGACCTCTTTGGCAAGTAAACACTATCATTTTGTTTGTTTACAAACAGCTGGACAACGAATGTTTTCTCCTCGGAGAAAACCAAATACGGCACCTCTTCGCCCAAGCGAAGAAACTCTTTAGCTCTTTGAGTCTATTTTCTTTCTATTGCGGTGTAAGTTCTTGCTCTTTGTGGAATTTCAATGGCTTTACACTGAGCTCATTTCTCAATATTTGTCAAATGGAATATTGCGATATGTTCAGCTTGTAAACAATATAATGAGCTGTCACTGGAATAATTTTAACAGCTGTTGGCTTAGAAATTACAGCAGTCTGAAGTTGGTTGCAGTTTTTATACCCTCCACCATACTATGGAGGGTATATTAATTTTGTCATTCCGTTTGTAACTCCTCGAAATACTCATGTCAGACCCAACAAAGTATATATATATTCTTGATCAGCGTAAAATTCTAAGACGATTTAGCCCTGTCCGTCCGTCTGTCCGTCTGTTGTAATCACGCTACAGTCTAAACGAATTAAGATAGGAAGCTAAAATTTTTACACAGATCTCTCTTTTGTCTGCAGGCAGGTCAAGTTCGAAGATGGGCTATATCGGTCCACGATATCGTATAGCCCCCATATAACGGTACCCCCGATATTCGGTATTTTGATGATGTTAGCCACATTTTTCAATGGAATTGACTGAAAATCCACACAAGGAGTACCTTGTGGGTACTTTATACCTCGGCAGAGAATTTTCTATACAGGTCCACGATATCGTACATCCCCCATATAACGGTACCCCCCGATATTCGGTATTTTGATGATTTTACCCACATTTTTCAACGGAATTGCCTGAAAATCCACACAAGGAGTTTCTTGTTTTCCAAAATACTCCAGATAGAATAGTCCAACGGATTGGTATCCGGAGATTTTGGTGGCCAATGTGCGCTGGAAATGAAGCGAGGGTGGCGCGTGCTGAGTGGGATGGTGCTGAGTCCTATTGGAATATCCAAGGCCTGCGGTCAAAAATGCTTGCATGCTCAAGGCTTTAATACACCCTCCAGAATATTTTCGCGATAATATTCGGCATTTATTCTGATGCTATGGTCGATTAATCCGAGTGGAGAGCGACCATCGGCTGTTATGGCGGCCAACACCATCACCATGGCCGGCGCTTGAGTTCTGGTGACCAACCGAATGTGTACATTTTCAACTGACCTCTTTGGCAAGTAAACACGATCATTTTGTTTATTTACAAACTGCAAATATAAGGAAATCACACTATCACGCTTGAATTCCATCACGAATAACTTTTTTTCTGGAAAGCTTTCACCACATTGCTTTTGACGCTTGTAAACAATATAATGAGCTGTCACTGAAATAATTTCAACCGCTGTCGGACGAGTGGCTTAGAAATGCCAGTAGTCTGAAGTTGGTTGCAGTTTTTTCATCTCGCCCTGTATATTTCCAAATCGACTTCCATATATTAACCCTACCACACAACAAGTGATACAAATATCAAATTTTAGATTTCCAGCTCTAGTTCTACTCAAAAATAACCCAATTTAGTACCATTTATTATACCCTCTACCTTTAAAAGGAGGCAACATCCCATTCCGTTTGTAAAATCCGTAAATATTCGTCGTATACCCCATAAAGTATATGTATTCATGATCAGCATAAAAATCTAAGTCGATTTAACGATGTCCGTCTGTCGATATCACGATACAGCCCACATTATTTGGAGTAGCTTCAAAATTTGGAAGAACATGTTGTATTGTGTCTAGGATAGTTGGTATTGAAAATGAGATACATCAGTCCACGTTTTGCTATAGTCGCCCTATAACGGTACCTCCCGATATTCGGTATTAATATGATTTTTGCCACATTTTTTTCACGGATTTACCTAAAAATTGGTATTTGTGGGTCATAATGGGTTCTAGCGCTGGCCACGTTTTTGTATAGCCCCATATTAGATTACCTCTCGATATTCGTTATTTTGATGATTTTTGACCCATTTTTTCAACGAATTGGTCTAAAAATTGGTATTTGTAGGTCATAGTTTGTTCTAGTTCCAGTGGCGGAACATTGTATGTATAAGACCACGTTTTCGTATAGCACCCATATAACGGTACCTATATATATATTATTTTTTATATGATTTTTGCCACATTTTCCCACGATTTGTCTAATAATTAGTATTTTTTGTTCTTAATGGGTTCTCGCAGAACATTGAATATCTAGGTTCATGTTTAACTATAGCGCACATATAACGGTACCCACCGATATTCTCTATTTTAATAATCCTAGTCCCATTTACCCACGAAACCCTTCAGTTTGTCGATCCTGCACAACATCGAGGACTCTCACTCCAATGGTGCTGATTCCTGTTGGAATGTCCAAGGTATGCGGCTAAAATGTTTGCGTGCCCAAGGCTTTAAAAAACCCTCCAGATAATATTCGGCATTTATTCTGATGCCACGGTCGATTAATATGAGCGGAGAGCGACCGTCGGCTGTCATGGCGGCCCACACCATGGCCGCCGCTTGAGTTTTGGTAGCCAACCGAAGATGCACATTTTCAGCTGACCTCTTTGGCAAGTAAACACGATCATTTTGTTTGTTTACAAACTGCTGGACAACGAATGTTTTCTCCTCGGAGAAAACCAAATATGGCAGTTCAGCTCTTCAGCCCAGCAAAGAAACTCTTTAGCTCTTTGAGTCTAATTTCTTTCTGTTGCGGTGTAAGTTCGTGCTCTTTGTGGAATTTCAATGGCTTTACACCGAGCTCATTTCTCAGTATTTGTCAAATGGAATATTGCGATATGTTCAGCTCACGAGCTAATTTTCCAAAATTCTCAGCAGTCATTAGAAATGACAGCAGTCATTAGAAATGACAGCAGTCTGAATTTGATGGCAGTTTTTTCATCTCACCCCGTACAGGGACAGACGGACGGATGGACATGCATAAAACACTCAAAATGTGATTCTATGGAGGATAATCAAAACGAACTATGGGTCTATAGCGCTTATTTCTCCATGTTACAAACAAAAATATAATACCCTGTACAACCGTGGGCTACACGCCACTTAAAAATAAAACAAATTTGGTTACTTTTTTCAAAATACGTAAAATTGAAATAAAATTTCAAAATACTTAACAAAAGAAGTAGATTTAACAATTGCAGTCTATCTGATTGAAAATTGCTAATAAAAGATTTGAAAATTTCAATTGTGAGCAGCTTCTGTAAAATTAAACTGCTTAGAAATAAACTCCTTGGAATTGGATATTAAAAGAAATAAATCTATTGTAAGTTTTATGCTTGGAAAAGATCAATTATGGTTCTTCATTGATTCCATTTGAATGATTTGAATGGCGCTTGCCAAAGAGAATAATTGTGGTTGTGGGTGAGTATACAAGGTATTTATTTCGGACAAATGAAAATTAAAAAGCTACAGAGATGATAAAAACAAACAAGTTTAGGGATTGAGCGACACAAATACAAGCAAATCGTATAGATTATTTCGAAAATTAGGACATCATAGCAAAACTGGACCTATATTAATCATATTCAGCCACTTAACACCCCTTAGCATAGGAAACACATAGTTAATTTAAAAAAAACTGTAAAGAAAGGTCAAAATTCGGGCGGAGCCATCAATATGATACCCTACACCACTATGCGTTTTCGTAGAGCTCCCCTAAAAAAAAAAGTTTGTTACAAGAATTTATGTAAAGTGTATGGTATGAACATATTTGGAATGGATATGATGGTTTTAGAACAGTTATAAGTTCGAATCAGTGGAACAAATATACGGGAGAACTTTCTTTTATGCAGAACTCAGTCGAAAAACCTCCATTTGGGCTTATATCAACCATTTTGTTCATAATAAACTTGAAGTCAAATGGGAGCTATATCCAAATCTGAACAGAAATTGATAACATTTGAGAGAAGTATTTCTGGAATGTATCTGACAACTGGTTTCAAATATCATTGTTATGGAGTGCATATTGCGGATGTGAGGGACTTAAACACCAAATTAATTGAAACATAAGTATGGGAGCTATAGCTATATCTGAACCGATTTTCACCAAATTTGATGTGCTTGCTTCTTGGCTGATCTCGGTCGAATGTGCCGAAATACATCCTATTTGGACGAATATTACACATATCGCGCACAATAATTAGAAATCGGACGAATACTGGGTGAGATGAAAAAACTGTAACCAACTTCAGAGTGCTGTCATTTCTAAGCCACTCGTCCGACACCTGTTAAAATTATTCTAGTGAGAACTCATTATATTGTTTTCAAGCGTACAAAAGCATTTTGGTGAGAATTTTCAAGGAAAAAATTATTCGTGATGAAATTCTAGCATGGTAGTGTGATTATCTTATATTTGGCTGGCAACCCCCCAAATGGATATCGTTAGAGCACTCCAGCATTTAAATGTGAAAAAATCTTTTGCGTCCCCTACCATCGCTCGTTACCGATACTGTGATACTGGTAGCATGGCCCGACGTCAAGGAAGTGGACGGAAGAAATCAACAACATCAGCAGAAATGGTTCGAAAAGTAACGAAAAAATGGCTCGTGAGCTGAACATATAGCAGTATTCCATTCGGCAAATATTGAAAATTTAGCTCGGGGTAAAGCCATTGAAATTCCAAAGGTGCAAGAACTTACACCACAACAGAAAGAAAATAGACTCAAAAGAGCTAAAGAGTTGCTTCGCTTAGCCGAAAGTGGTGAACTGCTGAGTTTGATTTTCTCCGATGAGAAAACATTTGTTGTCCAGCAGTTTGTAAACAAACAAAATTATCGTGTTCACTTGTCAAAGAGGTAAGCTGAAAATGTGCACCTTCGGTTGGCCAACAGAACTCAAAAGCCGACCACGGTGATGGTGTGGGCCGACATAACAGCCGATTGTCGTTTTCCGCTCATATTAATCGACCGTGGCATAAGAATAAATGCCGAATATTATCGCAAAAATATTCTGGAGGGTGTTTTAAAGCCTTGGACACGCAAACATTTTGGCCGCAGACCTTGGACATTCCAACAGGACTCAGCACCATCGCAGTCAGCACGCGCCATCCAAGAATGGTTACGGAATGAGGTTCCATGCTTCATTTCCAGCGCATAATGGCCAACAAAATCTGCGGATATTAACCCGTTGGACTATTGTGTCTGGAGTATTTTGGAAAGCAAGGTTGGCACTAAAAAATACCCAAGTGTCGATAACCTCAAGAAAGCGCTTCGCCGGGAATGGGCCAAAGTACCGCAGATCAACATTCGGGTAGCGTGTGACGATTTCATTGGCCGTTTGAAGGCATTAATTAGTGCCAAAGGTGACCAATTCCAACGAATCTGAACTTATTCTAAAATTTGATGGTATTTCCGACCCTTTTTTCTTTTCATTCAATAGAATTAAAAAAAGGAAAAATTATGGCGTTTGACTTTGTTGCAGTTTTTTTTTATCTAAAAATGCATTTTTGAGCAAAATCCGGCCATTTTATTCAAATACGGGGTCATAGATATTGGAATTATATCTCATCTGCAATAAGACATTGGCAAATATATAAACAGACTGACAGACGAAATGACCGATAAATGAAACCGTAGATCCATCTTCGTCGACTCATCTGCTACTTACAAACAAATGCAAACATAAATCAGTCTAGGAATTTGTATCGTACACTCACATGACAATACATTTTTCACCCAATCATTATAAAAATCTACAAAAAAATAAATAAATAAATTTTGTTTAATTCTCTAATAAAAAAACTTACATTTTACATCAACTTGTAATACTAGCTCACATACCTGAAAAGGAAAATAAGAAAAAAGTGGATTAAAAAAAACAATTTCTTATGGAGAATTAAGAGAATTTTCTTTGTGCTCAATTTCACTTTTAACTCCTATAAAGTGTTTTTAGGGTTTCTTTTTGTATTTTGCTGTGTATACTCAATAAATTAGGTCATTGATTAACAAGAATTGTGTCTGATGTAGTTTATATGTATGTGTGTTCAACCAATATAGCAAAGAAAACAAAGAATTTTAGCAAATTCTTTAAGAACACACTTTTATTGGATTAAAGTATTTAAAAGAGCAGAGATAATTTAATGTGGGCCGTCCAATGAACCATTACAACATAAACGGTATTTGGGCACAAAAGAGCTACATTTTCCATTATTACGTAATTAGCTACGCATTCATAGAGGTTGCTAAGTCCTGTGGCCGTCGAAATGGTCACAAAAAAAATCAATACTCTTGCCAACATCAAAGTGATTGATCTAACTAGAAGGCAGAATTTCAAATGATTATATAAACAAGACCAAACAAAAAACCATAAAGAAAGTCCAAAAATCGGGCGGGGCCGACTTTGTGATACCTTACACCACTTTGCTAATTTAGTAGAGCTCCACATAACAATTAAAAGGTTTTATGGGAGAATTCAATCAAACACCTTGTGATTATAATTATAATTTTAAGTTCAAAGTACTAAATATGCCGAAGCATTTGTATCTTTTAAATTCGGACTTGTATTGCCCATTTGGTACACAATTAATTTGAAATCGGATAAAGATATATATGGGAGATCTTGATAAAATTTGGCAAAGATATTTCTGAGCTGTACTTAATATATTTCCCTAAATATCGTTGTTACGGAGCGCATATTACGGCTGTGGGTAACAAATACAACAAACAATATATATGGGAGCTATAGCCATATCTGAACCGATCTTCACCAAATTTGGCATACTACCTTCTAGGCTCAATTTGGTCGTATGTGCCAAATTTCGTCCCATTTAAAATCGGACGAAGTTATATATGGGAGCTATGTCCAATTCTGAACCGATCTCAATAAAATTTAGCAAAGGTATTTCTGAGCTGCATTTGATATATTTCCCCAAATATTGTTGTTACAGAGTGCATATTACGGCTGCGGAGGACAAAATAACAAATCGGATGAACAATATATATGGGAGCTATAGCGATATCTGAACCGATTGCGAACAAATTTGGCATACTTATATTTAATTTGGTTGTATGTTCAAAATTCCATACTATTCGGACTGATATTACACGTTTGGTGCACAATAAAAGGCAAATCGGACGAAGATATATATGAGAACTATATCTTAATTTTTACCGATTATCTCCAATTTCAATAGGGTTCGTCCTTGGGCCAAACAAATGTTGTTTGGAAATTTTCATCTCAATCGGTTAATAAATGCGGCCTTCATTTTGTTCACAAAAATACATGAACAGACGGACTGACATGCATGAAACGACTCGGAAAGTGATTATATAAAGATGCTCAAAAGTAACTACGGATTTATCGCATTTCCTTCTCCATGTTAGAAACGAATGCACAAAGACAAAAGTGTGGCTAAAATCACCGAAATATCAAATATTATATACTCTACAACACGATTCCCATGAAAATTTTACTAAAATCATCAGAATACCAAATATCGGGAGTCGCAGTTATATGGAGGACACAGGAAAACGGGGGCCTATACAGGGTGAGATAAAAAACTGCAACAAAGTCAAACGCCATACTTTTTACATTTTTTTTTAATTTTATTGAATGAAATCAAAAAATGTCGGAAATAGCATCAAATTTTAGAATAAGTTTAGGTTTGTTCGAAGTGGGCACGAGTTATGGCCTTCAAATTGCCAATGGAACCATCACACGATGCCCTAATGTTGCTCTGCGGTATTTTGGCCCATTACCGGCGAAGCGCTTGCTTGAGGTGATCGACACTTTGGTATTTTTTGAGTCTCAACCTTGCTTTCAAAAATACTCTAGACACAATAGTCCAACGGATTGGTATCCGGAGATTTGGTGGCCATTGTGCGATGAAATGAAGCGAGGTACCTCATTTTGTAACCTTTTTTGGGTGGTGCGTGCTGAGTGCGATGGTGCTGAGTCCTGTTGGAATGTCTAAGGTCTGCGGCCAAAATGATTGCGTGCCCGAGGCTCTCATACTGTGTGTAGTTCCACATTTTCGTATATCCCTTATATAACGTACCTCCCGATATTCCATATTTTGATGATTTTTGTAAAAATTTTCCACGGATTTGTCTAAAAATTGGTATTTGTGGTTCATAATGGGTTCTAGCTGCGGTGGCAGAACATTGAATATCTAGGTCCAAGTTTTCTTATAGCACACATATAACAGTACTCATCGATATTCGGTATTTTGAATATCCCAGTCACATTTACGCACAAAATTGTTGCGAATTTTAAGACTTGCAATAGAAAACAATTTTTGTAGTATAAAATTGTTCCCGTTTTAGTATGGATCCCATATAACGGTTTCACCCACCAAATATATATATATATATATATATATATATATATATATATATATATATATATATATATATATATATATATATATATATATATATATATATATATATATATATATATATATATATATATATATATATACATATATATATATATATATATATATATATATATTTTTTTTTTTTTTTTTTTAAGTTTAACTGTAGTTTATAGTGCAACACGTTTGAATCCAGACACTTTGTTATTAAAATGTGTTCTTTACACAATGGTGGAGGGTGATTAAAAGCTCGACGTAGCCGAAGTCAATGTTTTAGTATTTTTTGTTTGATGCAGGTAATAAAACTCATAACTCCTAATAATCCGCATAATATAAGAGTTATTTTTACCATTATTCTATTTTTACCATTATCATTTCTTCAATAAATCCACAATAAGAATCAATTGTAATAATAAAATTTTGTTGCCCACATACAAACATTAATCATATTATCTGCAAACATTTTCGAATAGTGTTGTCTGCAATTCATTTGAAGTATAAACTAGTACATTTAATTCTACTAATGAGTATTGGCTGCAAAGAAGCAGAAACACACAAAAGTAAATAAAATATAATTATTTGCAAATAATTAAATCCGCTTGACATATACACTCAATACATCTAATAATTAAATTTTGAAAACTAGTTCATTTAAATAATATTTATTTGTGCCTGTAAGGTTCAATTATATCCTACCTCACACAAATGTGCGGGGCATTGTGTCAAATTACTATTTTAAGGACCGATAGTACATTTTCATTATCTTCATTGATCTGTACAGCCATTTTTGCAATCAAAGTACAAGCTGTATTTATTGTCCGATCTAAATGAAATTTTGTTTGTTTTTTTTTTATCAAGCAACCAAATTTGGTCCTGATATACATGGTTGAATGTAATCTGGAATAGCTCAAACTTTTCGATATCTCGAACGTAGTAATTATTTCAAAATTTAGAAAAAACCAATAAGGAAAGTTCAAAAGTCGGGCGTGGCCGACTATATGATACCCTACACCACTATGTATATTTAGTAGAGCTCTCGTAAAAGAAAGGTTTATATTGGGCAATTCTAAGCTCTATGAGATATCTGGTACAAAATATCATTATCGTAGAGTGCATATTCCGAAAGTTGGAGATTTAAACACCAAATCGAATGAAACATATATATGGAGGTAGAGCTATTTCTGAACCGATTTTCACCAAGTTTTAAATTTTTACTTCTAGATTGAATTCTCTCGGAAGTGCAAGTTTTCACTCACTTTGGGCTAAATTTGTCCATTTGGTGCACGAGAAACCTAAAATCGGACGAAGATATATGGGGAAGCTATATCCAAATCTGATCCGATCTTGATAAAATTTGAATCATGTTTTGCTGATCTGAATCTAATATCTGGTACCAAATATGATATTTATGGGGTGTATATTACGAATGTGAGGCACTTAAACACCAAATCGGATGAAACATATATATGGGAGCTATAGCTATATCTGAAGCGATTTCCACCAAATTTAAAGTAAATTCACACCATTTGGACTGAAATTAGCCATTTGGTACACAAGAGACTTAAAATCGGATATTGGAGCTATATCCAAATGAAATGAACTGAACTTTGAACTATGAATTGCTAGGCTGTATTTGATATCTGGTGGTAAATATCAGTCTTGTGTAGTGCACATAACGAATGTAAGGGATTTAAACACCAAAATCAGATGAAACATATATATGGGAGCTATAGCTATATCTGAACCGATTTTCACCAAATTTAAAGCACATGGTTGTAGGCTGAATTCAGTCGGATGTAGCAAAATTCACACCATTTGGACTGATATTAGCCATTTGGTGCACAATAAACATAAAATCGGATGAAGATATATATGGGAGCTGTATCTAAATTTGGACCGACTTTTACCAATTTTTCGTCCTAGAGCCAAACAAATGTTATTCAGAAAATCTCATCTCAATTGAATAATAAATGCGACCTGCATTTTGTTTACAAATATACATGGACAGACGAACGGACGGACATGCATAAATCGACTCAAAATGTGATTCTATGCTGATCACAAAAAGCAACTATGGGTCTATTTCGTTTCCTTCTCCATGTTACAAACAAATGCACAAAGACATAATACCCTTACCACTATGTGGTGTAGGGTATAAATATACATTTCGTAAATATTTTTTCTCTGATCCCTGCTTTGTGCCTCACGATTCACAGCCATCGACACACTCAATTTAGTTGCATTGTCACCCGTCAATGTGTTTTGGGTGTATTCAGGCCGTTTCCCTATTATTTATTCATTACACACAACGACAAAAGATGTGACACTTATAATTTACATATTTGCCATTAATCCATCAAAAGCACAACGAAAGGTTAATTATAATTTTAATCATCATCAAAGGAATACACGAACAAATAAATTAAATAAACAAACAAACAAGATAATTAATAATCGCGTTAAAATATTTAAGCATGTTAATGACACATAGTTTCAAAAGTAAGATTAATGAAGTGTCGAAAAGGTTTTTAAATTTTCTGGCACAACGAGTTCACAAATTATAAAATCATATATTCATTAGCAACATATAATGTAAAATTCTTTAGTTTTGGCGGTTTTAGTGGTAAGAATTTTCTGCACTCTCGGCCATATGGCAACAGGGGTTATTTATCATTTGATATGGCCAAAAGGTTTTCATCAGTTTTGTTCCTTTACAGCGTGAGACGATAGTGGGTTTTGAGCTCAAACGGTTTATACCACAATAATACTAACCAGTAAAGAAAGTCCTACAGTCGGGCGGGGCCGACTTTATGATACCCTACACCACTTTGCTAAATTAGTAGAGCTCCACATAACAATTAAAAGATTTTTTGGCAGAATTTAATCGTACACGATATGATTATAAGTATAATTTAAAGTTTAAAAGACCAAATATGCCGAATCAGTTTTATTTTTTTTTAATTCGGACATGTATTGCCCATTTGGTGCAAAACTAATTTGAAATCAGATAAAGATATATATGGGAGCTATATCAAAATCTGGACTGATCTTCACGGAAATTGGCATATTACTTTCTAGACTCAATTAGGTCGTATGTGCCAAATTCCATCCCATTTGGGAAAATATTAGACTTTTGGTGCACAATAAAAGGTAAATCGGACGAAGTTATATATGGGAGATATATCCAAATCTGAACCGAACTCGATAAAATCTAGCAAATGTATTTTTTAGCTGTTTTTGATATATTTCCCTGAATATCGTTGTTACAGAGTGCATATTACGGCTGTGGGTAACAAATACAACAAATCGGATGAACAATATATATCGGAGCTATATCTATATCTGAACCGATCTTCACGGAAATTGGCATATTACTTTCTAGGCTCAATTAGGTCGTATGTGCCAAATTCCATCCCATTTGGGAAAATATTAGACTTTTGGTGCACAATAAAAGGTAAATCGGACGAAGTTATATATGGGAGATATATCCAAATCTGAACCGAACTCGATAAAATCTAGCAAATGTATTTCTGACCTGCATTTGATATATTTGCCCAAATTTTGTTGTTACAGAGTGCATATTACGGCTGCGGAGGACAAAAATAACAAGTCGGATGAACAATATATATGGGAGCTATAGTATATCTGAACCGATTTCGATCAAATTTGCTATACATATTTGCAGGCCTAATTTGGTTGTATGTACAAAATTCCATACTATTCGGGCTGATATTACACGTTTGGTGCACAATAAAAGGCAAATCGGACGAAGATATATATGGGAGTTATATCTAAATTTTGACCGATTATCTCCAATTTCAATAGGGTCCGTCCTTGGGCCAAAAAAAATTTCATCTCAATCGGATAATAAATGCGACCTGCATTTTGTTCACAAGATTACATGCACAGACGGACTGACATGCATAAATCAACTCAGAAAGTGATTCTATGCAGATCATCAAATGGAACTATTGGTCTATCTCGTTTCCTTTTACCTGTTACAAACAAATGCACAAAGACATAATACCCTGACCACCTTGTGGTGTAGGGTATAAAAAGTAGTATATAATTTGATGTAAACCTGGCACATCCTAATATTTCCATCAAACATGGATGAAATTCAAGGATTAGCAAATTCGGCCAGCTCTTTCAGCAGAAATGGTTCTAAAAGTAAAGAAGCGACTTGATCGAAACCCGCGTCGCAGTGCTCGTGAGCTGAACATATCGCAAAATTCCATTCGGCAAATATTGAAAAATGAGCTCGGGGTAAAGCCATTGAAATTCTAAAAAGTGCAACAGAAAGAAAATAGACTCAAAAGAGTTAAAGAGTTGCTTCGCTTGGCCGAAAGTGGTGAACTGCCGAATTTGGGTTTCTCCGATGAAAAAACATTCGTTTTCCAGCAGTTAGTAAACAAACAAAATGATCGTGTTTACTTGCCAAAGAGGTCAGCTGAAAATATGTACCTTCGGCTGGCCACCAGAACTCAAGCGCCGACCATGGTGATGTTGTGGGCCGCCGTAACAGCCGAAGGTCGCACTCAGCTCATATTATTCGACCGTGGCATCTGAATAAATGCCGAATATTATCGTGAAAGCGCTTCGCCGGGAATGGGCCAAAATACCACAGAGCAACATTCGGGCAGCGTGTGACGGTTTCATTGTCCATTTGAAGGCCATAATTCGTGCCAAAGGTGACCAATTCGAACAAATCTAAATTTATTCTAAAATAAATAAAAATTATGGCGTTTGACTTTGTTGCAGTTTTTATCTCACCCTGTATATATGGTACCTATAGCTATATTTTAACCGATTTTCACTAAATTTGATTCACTTTTTTCAGGCTAAATTAGTTTGTACGTGTGAAAATCCATTGAATTCAGGCTAATATTAACCATTTGGTGCCTAATAAACTTGAAATCGAGTTAAGAAGAAGCTATATTCAAAAAATTTGGCAAGAGTATTTTTGAGATGTATTTGATATATTTCTCCGACTATAATTTTTTACAGAGTGCATATTACGGCTGTGGAGGAGAAATTTAACAAATCGGTTGAAGAATATATAGGGGAGCTATAGAGATATCTGAACCGATTTCCACCAAATTTGATACACTTGTTTCTAAACTTGATTCGGTTATATGTACCAAATTCCATCCTATTTGGACTGATATTTCACATTTGGTGCACAACAAAACGAATTGGGTGGAATATATATATTGGAGCTATACTTAAATGTTGACATATTATCTCCAGATTATCTTCGATATAGTTCGTCCATTGACCAAACAAATGTTTTGTGCAAATTTTATCTTGATCGGGCCATAAATGCGATCTGTACTTTGTTTACAAAAATACATGGACAGACGGTTTTGTCATACATATAGAGCTAGAATTCCGAAATTTGGAATGAGGTTCGCTGATGGGGTATAGGAAAGACGTTCCAAATGTTTTCTATTTGAAATGCGAACTATAGGTGTACTAAAAGTTCTAAAAACACTAAATTTGGTACCATTTGGGTTTATGTAAAAATGTACACATTTGGTATAAGAATTAAGTTGGGGAAATTGGGTTGATATAAACACGAAGTTTTTGAAATGTGTACTAAGTGTAAGAAGTGTATATAATTTAGTACAATGTGAATTTAGTTGAACAGATGGATAGAAATTTGAAATGTTAATATTGCAGTCACTGTTAGTGTATAGGGTTGATATATGAGGGTGATTTTGGAAATGTGTACTAAAATGTTCGAAAAATACTAAAAGGTACTAAATTTGGTATATGACTAATAAAAAAAGAGCTGGAAATCTGAAATTTGGTACAAAGGTCACTTGTTGAGAGGTGGGGTTGATATATTGCGGTGGATTTAGAAAATCGCACCAAAAAGTACGAAAAGTACTAAATGGTATTATATTTTGTATTTAAGAAAGGGATAGAGCTGGAAATCTGAAATGTTGTGCACGATTTATGAAGCAAAGGTTTTAAGGAAATTCGAAAATTAAGTGTAGCAAAAATACGTAAAATTAGGATAAAGGTAAGGTTAGAAATTTGTTATAAAAATCAAATTTAGGGTGTAGGATTGATATGAGGAGGTTGTTTTGGAAATCTGTATTAAGTGTGAGTATTGTACCAAATGGTGTTTTTTTGCGAATGGATAAAGATGTAATGTTAAAATTTAGTATTGCAAGCGATTTTGCTGAAAATTTGTACAACAATTGTACGAAAAGTACTAAATGGTACTAAATTCAGCATATAGCATGGGAATAGATCTGGCATTATGAATTTTGGTATTAGGATAGCTGTGAATGCCATGCAGATTGTAGGAAAAGAAGTAGAATTGTGAATCTTGGTATAGGGATCACAGTGACTTTGTATATTTTAGATAAGTTGGTGAATTTAGAAACTCGATGTATGAAAACCATTAAATAATATTTGATTTATGCGTAGGATTAGAGCTGAATTTATGCATTCTGCTATGGGAAATAAGGACGAATATTTTTTTAATATTTTGGAAAATTCGCACCTCTTGGGAAAGAAATAATCATTTCTTTGAGATGATTATATGAATAATACATTATTCATATGGGATATCCTTGTACCCTACACCACATAGTGGTAAGGGTATTATGTCTTTGTGCATTTGTTTGTAACATGGAGAAGAAAACGAGATAGACCCATAGTTACTTTTGAGGATCTCCATAGAATAACATTTTGAGTCGATTTATGCATGTCCGTCCGACTGTGCATGTATTTCTGTAAACAAAATGCAGGTCGCATTTACTATTCAATTGAGATGAAATTTTGCACAAGTCATTTGTTTGAACCAAGGACGAACCCTATTGAAATTGGATATAATCAGTCAAAATTTAAATACAGCTCCCATATATATATTGGTCCGATTTGCCTTCTATTGTGCACCAAACGTGTAATATCAGCCCAAATAGTATGGAATTTTGCACATACAATCAATTTAGGCCTGAAAAAGTATGCCAAATTTGATTGAAATCGGTTCAGATATAGCTATAGCTCCCAAATATATTGTTCAACCGATTTTTAATTTTTGTCCTCCGCAGCCGTAATATGCACTCTGTATCAACAAATATTTGGAAAAATATATCAAATACAGCTCAGAAATAACTTTTCTAAATTTTTTCGAGATCGGGACAGATTTGGATATAGCTCCCATATATAACTTCGTCCGATTGGCCTTTTATTGTGCACTAAACCTGTAATATTAGGATGGAATTTTACACTTACGACCAGAAACAAGTATGTAAATATTGGTTAAAATCGGTTCAGATATAGCTATAGCTCACATACATATTGTTCATTCGATGTGTTGAATTTGTCCTGCACAACCGTAATATGCACTCCATAGTAACTATAGCTCAGAGATACCTTTCCCAAATTTTATCGAGAGAGATCAGTTCCGATTTAAATACAGATCCTATATATATCTTTATACGATTTGAGGTTAATTGTGCACCAAAAGTGCAATTCAAGCCCGAATTGAAAAGGCACAAATGTCTCGGCAAATTTAGTAGAAATCGGTTCAGAGGAGGATATTCCTCTCATATATTAGTTCATTTGAACTTCAAATTATAACTATAATCATAGTTTAATTTAATTTTCACAAATTCCCCATAGAAAAATATATATTTGTTATGTGAAGCTCTACTAAATATGTAAAGTGTTGTAGGTTATCATAAAGTCGTCCCACCCGACATTAGGACTTTCTTCACTGGTTTGTATTAAAATAGTTTAACTATTGACAAAGAAAAATTTTCAAATCAAATTTAAGATGTCTTAAATAATAGTCAGGAGCTGAAGATAGATTTTCATCAAATTCGACCTTCTTGCTCCTACTGAAATCCGCCATATGTGCCAGAATCCTTTCAATTTAATCGGATGTCACACATTTCTTGGACAATAAAGGTCAATATGTAAGAAGATATACATGGGATCTATATCTAAATTTGGATCAATTATCACCATCGGGTTCGTCGGTGGGCAAAAAAAAAAACAATTAATTTTAGAGAGTTTCATCTCAATTAGACAAAAAAAACGATCTAAATACGACCTGTACTTACAAAAAACGCATGTGCTTACAAAAACGCATGAACGCATGGATGTAAGGACATGCATACATCGACTCAAAATGTGATTCTATGGAAATTATCAACGGGATATATGGGTCAATCTTGTTTTCTTCTGCAGTTTACTAAAAATGGAACAATGAATGTGGTATAATATACAAATTATGCTGATCAAGAATATTTCGCTAAATTACTTTTCAAAAATAACTATCCAAATTTGACCAAATAATAGTATAGTCGTTACTTTCCGAAATTCTGTATTTAGATGTTCCCAATTAATACCACCTTCCCTGGCAGAAAATTGTCTATGCCAGTCCACATTTCTGTATGGGCCTCGGTACGTACCGATTTTTGGTATTTTTATGATTTTTAAATTTTTTTGGGTTATAAAGTCTTATTATTTCATATAATTGAAAGTTGAATTTATAGAAAAAAAAAACACCATGAACTTAAAGTTGATGTCTTGTTTTGTGAAGCAAATATGCCTCATTTGTCAGTTTATTTATAATAATCTGTCATAATTTACATCTAAAAGGGTTTAGATGTGTATTATCGATAACTTTTAAATTAAGTTTTTTTCTTAGTTTCCAATATTTATGAGAAAATATATGAAAATTCTTAAAATTCTCTCTCTTTTCTCCTTTTTCAAATTTCATTTATGTAATAGAATACCTCCGGGGGCTATGAACACATTTATCAAAGCCATATTGTGTGTGTGTGCATGTGGATGTGAGGCACCATTGAAGTCTACATGGCTTGATGTTATCTTGATTTAAAGAGTATCCTTTAGCTATACATGCCTGACACACATACACAGAGAACATGTTATACAGACACACACACACACACACGCATGTCTCATAATATATGACAACACCAAAGTCATTCTTCAATACTCAGTTTAATGACATTAATTATTTCTTGTTTGCCGTTGTGACTCAGGTTTTGAGGAACTTTCTCGAGCAATAACAAGGTCACATCCTGTCTATTTGTATTAAAAATCATTTTTTAAATCGCCTGGCTTTGTACAAAAAATAATAATAATAATAAAAAGCAAACGACGACAACGAGCCAACAACATACAACAAGAATGAACGGTACAACAGCATCATTAATATTTCGCTATGAACAATGTATGTACGTGTATGTGTATGTGTACATATCCATGTATCAATGTACGCCTGTAAGAATATATCATTAGAAAATGTTTGATTGATGACATGCAAAATGTAATAATGCCCCGCCAAGGGAAATTGTATTTGAAGGAAAAATAAAAAATGAGGAAAAATGAACGAAGAAGAAAAACGGAGAACATGAGTGTTCCGCAATACTCAACACAGCACACTAACCTAGAAACAATGAAAGATACATTCTTTTTTAGCACCACAATTGTTGGTTTTGGTGTATTTTTTTCACTCTTTTTTTTTTTTTTTTTTTTTTTTGTTTGCTTTCAAATATAACATAACTACGGACATACACACATGCAAATATATTTTAAATAAAACGAACATTACCTTAGACGAACGAGTGATAAATCCAAGTTGAATGATTGTAAAACAAAAAATCGGTCTATTTATAGAATTGACTGTGACTAGGTAAGATAGTATCTGAATCAATTCGGAAGTTTAATTTTTTTTACATGGTATTCATCGGTTACACTTTCAAAAATTTCTTCGTGTACTTTAAGTTAGATTAAACAAGTAAAAAAGCTGTAAGTTCGGCCGGGCCGAACTTTTAATACCCTCCACCATTTGGTACAAATTTGGCAATTTCCAAAAAATAAAACCCGTTAAAAATTCTGTTAAAATCTGCCTGCATAGGCAACTTTTGTCATAAATTATTACAACATTTAAATGCGAAACTTGAAGAAAAATCTGTTTATAATGTAGCTAAAATCGTCAAAATACCGAATATGGGGGTACCGTTATATGGGGGCTATACGAAGACGTGGACCTGCACAGACAATTTTCTGGCATGGGCTGAAGTATCCATTACGAACTTCACATACGAAATTTGAAACAATCCCTGTAAATAACATCGCTAAAATCATTAAAATACCGAATATCGGGGGGTACCGTTATATGGGGGCTATATGAAGACGTGGACCTACATGGCTCATTCCTTGACTTGGGATGAAGTATCCATTACGAACTTCAAATACCAAATTTGAAACGATTCCGGTAAACAATGTCGCTAAAATCATCAAAATACCGAATATCGGGGGGTACCGTTATATGGGGGCTACAGGAAGACGTGGACCTGCACAGATAATTTTCTGTCTTAGGCTGTAGCATCCATTACAAACTTCAAATGCCAAATTTGAAATAATTCCGGTGAATAATGCCGCTAAAATCATCAAAATACCGAATATCGGGAGGTACCGTTATATGGGGGCTATATGATAACTTGGACCTACATGGCCCATTTACGAACTTAACCTGCCTACTGGGAAAAAATACATGTGTGCAAAATTTTAGCCTTCTATCTCAATTTGTTCGAAAGATAGCGTGTTTACAACAGACAGACAGACGGACAGACAGAGAGACAGACACACAGACAGACAGACGGACATGGCCAAATCGTCTTAGAATTTTACGCTGATCAAGAATATATATACTTTGTTGGGTCTGACATGAATATTTCGAGGAGATGCAAACGGAATGACAAAATTAATATACCCTCCATAGTATGGTGGAGGGTATAAAAATTCAAAAAACTATAAAATTTGCCCCAAAATTATAAACTGTTTTTAAATATTTTTATACCCTTCAACACTATGTGTTGGGGGTATTATAAGTTTGATTGGGCCAAAAATTATGTAACACCTCGAAATATTGATTTCCCACATAGGAATGTATATATGGATCTTCCTATCTCGCCGAGTTGAGTCGATCTAGCTAGCCATTTACGTGCAATATCTTCCAATAAATTGGAAATGAGCAAATTAGTTAAAGTTGCTATTATTCGAAAATTAGAGAACGAAATCTAATGGTTTTCTTTTATTATTTGTCACAATATCTTGTGGAATTCTTCCGAGTATCTCGCCTATATAAACTGTATCGTTTATTATAGTGTTGTAGGGTATTCAACGGTCGGCCCCGCTCGACTGTAGCCTTTGCTTACTTGTTTCGTATTAGCTTCAATTTACGGAAAGTCACACAATAAGTGTGCGAAAAGTACTAAAAGGTACTAAACATTGAATACTTTGTATTGGACAAACGGACTGAGCTACAACTCTGAAATTTGAAATGGGAGTCACTCATGGAGTTCACGATAGCCAACCAACCAAAGAGGCTGTGAAAATCTAACTTAAGGGTTACGAAAAGTTATGAAATTGTACCAAACTTCTAAAATGGTACCATTCGGCATTATGTGAACGGAAAGAGCTAAAAAATTTGGTATGATAATTAAGGTTGGAAGTAAGTTTTACAAATGTGTACTAAGTGTGCGAACTGCACTAAATAGTACTAAATTTGGAGCTGTTTGGTTTAGGATGAAGCTAATTTTTATACCCTACAACACTATGTGTTCGGGGTATTATAAGTTTGATTTGGCCAAAAATTATGTAACTCTTTGAAATATTGGTTTCCCACATAGGAAAGTATATATGCATCTTCCTATCTCGCTGAGCTGAGTCCATCTCGCTATGTATGTCCGTCCGTCCGTCTGTCCATGTTAATTTGTAATCACTCGCAATTATGGCCCGATCTTCATGAAATTTAGAATAGAGGTGTGGCTAGGGCCAGAATATAAGCCTATTGCCTTTGGAGATGATCGCATAATATTTATTTATAATTTATTTGAAAAACTGAAAAAATTCCTGGACCAATTGACGCATTAGCATGGGGCTAGAGCTTAGGGCTGGGCACCTTCCAATTGGATTGTAATCCGGTAATATTTAGTGGGCGAAATAGACCATAACATTTGTGTTAAATAAAAGTCAAATTTTCCATTAAACCGCGAATATATATATACAAAGGAAAGGGATATTAGCTAGAATGCTTATATCTCAAGGATGGCTGGACTGATTTTGACAAATTTTGTCAATTCACAATGCCCTCTTGGCATAAAAGTATAAAATCTAAAAAAAATCGCATAAAAAGATGCCAATAATATGGATGTTAATATAGATTTTGTAGTACTTTGTGACATTTTTATTATTTTTTCATATTTTTTATCGCATGCTATTTTTCAATTTGACTTATAATATTGACCTTTTTTAATATTTTTTTCACCTTACAACACAGGTTGGAGTTATTATGTACAGTTTAAAATTATGGTCCTATCCTCACGAAAACAAGGGGAGGGTTAGGCTCAAAGATGTCCGCAATATATTTAGGAGTTGTAATGGACCAAGAACCAAAAATGTTCCTGATTTTGCAACCGTTATAAAGGGCACAAATAGAAACCAGAGGACATGAAATTTCGCTTGAAATCAGAGTTTAGGACAGCGGGTTGAATGGACCACTAATTTTGTGTGAAAAAATACCAGCATTTCCATTCTACCGAAACGCTGAAAATAACTTAGAGGCGATATACAAGATATTTAGGGTTCAAAATCAAAAACAGAAAACATTTCCTGATCACACAATTGAAGCCAATCGACACTCCTGAGAAGAGATTTAAGAACAGGGAAGATGACCATTGCATTATTAAGCTGTAAAATGAACAACTACAACTACCAACATGACGGAGTGCGTAAATATTGGACAAATGACCCTGGTCAAAAAAACTAATGGTAATATCTGGGCAGTGCTCTATGACATCATTCCAAAAGCAAAATCTTCCAAAATGGATTTGAGAATAAGGGGGCTTCTAACATATTGTAATGTTGTAGGGTATCACATGTCGGCCCCGCACGACTATAGCCTTTGTTTACTTGTTTCTTTTTTTTTTAATTTCGGCAACGTATCCTAGTATTTCTTGTTTCTCTGTTACTAAACTCTGTTTATTATACCCTCCACCATACATAGTACGGAGGGTATATTAAGTTCGTCATTCCGTTTGTAACTCATCGAAATAATCATTTCAGACCCAACAAAGTATATATATATTCTTGATCAGCGTAAAGTTATAAGACGATTTAGCCCTGTCCGTCCGTCTGTTGTAATCACACTACAGTCTAAACGAATTAAGATAGGAAGCTAAAATATTCACAGATCTCTCTTTTGTGTGCAGGCAGGTCAAGTTCGAAGAGGTCAAGTTCAAGTCCACAATATCGTATATCCCCCCATATATCGGCACCTTCCGATACTAGGTGTTTTAAAGATTTTAACAGAATTTTCAATGGATTTTATTTTTTTTGAAAATTTTCTAATTCGTTCCCAGTTGTGGGGGTTATTCAAAGTTCGGCCCGGCCGAACTTACTGCTTTTTTACTTGTTTCTTGATCTTTCTACTTTTTATTCAATGTATAATTTAAGGCAACAAACTTTTCATCTCAAGCCTCTTATATTTATGAATGTAACACACACATTTATGTGGGTATAACAATTGTCATAACAACTTAGTTTGCATCTAAATGTTGTTGTATTAAATAAACATATTCATACATAAATTACTTCACGTATTCCCCTGTTCGTTGTAAGTTGCGAGATTCTTTAATTTTGTTTAAATAGAAAAAAGTAAAAAACACCCAATTTAGCTATTCCACTGCGAATGTCAATTTAAGAAAAAGTTTTTACTACATAATGAAAAATCAAATAAAATAAGGCATTTGACACTCACATTTTTTGATTGTACTCAGCGGTGTTGTATGCTTCGAATATTTATGGCACTAAAAAGATGTTCTGGCAAGCCAAGCATCACTAACAAATTTAGCTGTGTTTGAAAGCCTATATGTGTGTGTGAGTGTACATTGTGGTGATATTGCCACACACACATGCAAATAAAAAGAAAAAAAAAAAAAAAACATTTCCGTCCCAAATAAAAGAAAGAAGACGAAAAAACAGGACTAATATGACAACAAAACGACTGTTTGAGGGCAAAGAATACGTTTTGCATATAAATTATCTGCCAAATATGTATTTATAAATAAATGCCAAACATATACAGCCATACATACATACATGTGTGTGTGTGCGTGGCTTTAATACAAACGTCAGTTTGTCAAACAAGCGTTAGAACGAACAACAAAAAAATATATAGCAAAGAACACCCAACGTTTTCCAACAAAGTTAGACAAATGGTTTGATATATTGGAGTTATATTCTTCCAAGCATAAAAACATTTAATGGGTGTGTTTATTTGCCTATTTCCTGCGGTATCTCAAGAGTGTTTAAGTATGTGTTCTTAACATATATGCTTGTTTTTCTCTTTAGCACAAGTGCCAGTGGGACGGGTCAGTTCCCGTTGGCCTAGAGAGTCTAACTGAAAGGCACGTTGATATGAAAACAAGCAAACCCACCCCATAAAGAATCTCAATAACAAGGAGGAGAAATTCAACAACCGCGAAAACCAAATCGAAAACGAAATCTTGAAATAAATGATAAACGTTTGTTATCGGTATTTTTTGGAGAAGGTATGCTGTGATTTTTGTTGTTCAAAGGCACAAATTCCTGCACATATTTCAATGTAGATATATATTATACATATATTCGTTAAAGTTAATGGAAGAAAAATAAACCGTTATTAAAATAGAAGGCTCTACACGAAATTGAATACCTGTCTACATACCAGTTACTCAAATAACAGTTTAACGAGAAAATATTTTCAATTTAATATGAGAACATTTTCAATTGAAATTACGAAAATTCATGTGGTATGGTGAATAATTTCAGTTACATAAAGATTTGGAACTTTTGTAGAATTTAAAAGGTAATTTGATTATAAATGATATACGAGAAAAAGAGAACCAAATGGTTTTCTTTGAAAAAGGTTTCCAAAGGCTGGTCTTCTGTGAGGAGACAACACGATAATTCGTGATATAAATAGTTGAGAAGAAGGAAGTAAATGACATTAAGTTCGGCTGGGCCGAAGCCACCTTAGGGTAAAGGAAACATTTTTACATAAAAGTATTTGAATTAAAGCATGTTTCACTTTAAACTTCATATTCCTTATCAAAAAACCGTAAAGTGAGTGAGACCGTTATACCAAAACGGGAACCTCTATAGACAATTGTATACTTCAAGGATTGTAAAATCTTCTATCAAATCTTCTAAAATAACAAATTTGAAACAATTATCTGGGTAAATATGACTAGGATTAGCAAAATACCGAATATCGGTGGGAATCGTTATAATTGCGCCATAGGAAAACGTGGAAGGGAATACTCAATGTTCTGCCACCGGACAAGAACCCATTATGAACTAAAAATACCAACTTTTATTAAAATATCGAATATCGGCAGGTACCGTTATATGGGGGCTATACCAAAACGTGGACCTATACATATAATGTTTCGCAACACGAGCTAGAACCCATCATGGCCCACAAATTCCAATTTTTACACAAACCCATGAAAAAATGTGGCAAAAATTATCAAAATACCGAATATCGAGCGTTACCATTATATGGGGGCTACACCAAAACGTGGACCTATATACACAATGTTTCGCCACACAAGGTAGAAGCCATTATGACCTATAAATTCATTTTCAATACTAACCATCACAATACAAATTGTTCTGCTAAATTTTGACGCAGACTTAGAATTTGATGCTGATTCTGAATATATATACTTTATGGGGTC